>NC_056745.1:134798142-134843142 GCF_019279795.1 Protopterus annectens
CTGCAGGAAAGAAAAAATAAGTTAATTTTAAGAGGCTTACTCAAGCCAGAGGATTCCCTTACTGTGTCTTCAGGGAAGCCCTCCAAGGCATCTAGGTCTTCGGCTCCGACAACTGAGCCGAGACCTAAGGCTTCTAAACCTCTGCCTACATCGGCTCCGGCTGGAGCCGATGAGTCTCAGTCCACAGTTTCTGCGGTTCCTCGGCTCGGCTGGAGCCGAGGTATTAGAATTCCGTGTCGGCTCCGACCAGACCTTCGGAGCCGACAACTAGAAGAGGTCCAGGTCACCATCCCTTGGCTCCGTTCATTCGGCTCCAGGATCTCCCTGCTGTCTGAACGGGCCAAAGATCTCACTCCTCTAGGTCATCGAGGCTGTCGGATCATGACCTTCAGAGGGTAGTGAGTCGACTTCTTAAGTCCGAGGCACTGGCCCAGATGCTTCAGAGCCCGACTCATCAGTCGATGCCTGCCCCTGTCCATCAATATATTCCTCCTTCGACTCTCTTGAGCTCGGGGCCGGGTCGTGTCGGAACAGAGACTGTGATAGCGTCGGAGCCGATACATTGTCTTCGGCTCCGTGCGGCTCCGATTTCTTCCTTGGAAGAATCTCGGCGCCGGACTTCCTCGTCGGCTCGAGGGGTGAGTGGCATCGGACCCTTGTCCGACCCGCTCTTCCTCTCGGAGCTTCGGCGCTGGTGAGTTCGGCTCCGACATCGGCCTCAGAGCCATCACTGTCGGTGCCGAGGGGGGTTCTCAGCTTCTCGGAGCGGGGACCTCTGGCTTTGCCTGACAGGGGTGCTTTCGAGGTCATGCGGAGTGTGTTAGAGCCTGGCTCTACCCCACAGTCGGCGCCGTCCGCCCCTCCCTCTACGGTGCCTCAGGTCAAGTCGACTCACTCCCTCATCCCGGACCGCAGAGAGCCAGCTCCTCAGGAACCCCCTGTGGGGATCTCATCCTCTTCCGAGGCCTCTCCTGACTTGGCAGAAGAGCCCCCTCGGAAGAGGAAGTGTAAGAGGAAACACATTGACTCACCTGAGTCAATCACATCTGATACAGATTTAGATGATTCCGAGGGTTCCCCCCGTTCCCCTTCTGAAGATGTCTCTTTTGCAGACATTCTAGAGATCCTGAAGCAGAGGGGAAATTGGCCAGCCCTTAACCCTTCGGAGGATGAATCTGTATATCTTGAGGCATTTGGCTCTCACCCTTCCACCTCCTGGGTGTCCCCCCCCTTTGACCCCCTCATGCAGGTGGTTGCTAAAAAGGCATGGGCGGCTCCTGATTCAGTGGACCCCACTCCCAGGAGACCCTCCAAATTCATAACGGCACCAGCAGACAAGCAGTTCTTAACAAAAGGAGTTTCTGTGGATGCTATGGTGGTAGCTGCTGCCACTAAGAAGGAACTAGCTGATCCTTCAGTACCTGTCCATCCACCTAACAAGGAATCTAGGTCCATGGACAGGTACGGAAAGCGGATGTTTTCGTCAGCGACATTTACTATGCGTTCGCTGAACTACCTGTGCCATTTCACTCGTCTTCAAAGGGACTTGATTAAAGAAGCGAGTGACATGTTGAAGGATCCTACAGCTGCGGGTTTCAAGATAAAATGAACACTCAGCTGGCTACCCTTAACTCCATAGCCAACTCCTCCATGCGCCTCCTTTCTTATGCGGCTGATGGAGCGGTAGGCCGCAGGGACAGGTGTGGCCTTACGTAGGCATGCCTGGATGCGGCTATGCAATTTTGGGACCCTTCAAGGCGTCTTTCACTAACTCCCGTTTGATGGATCATCTCTCTTTGGTCCTCAAGTGAAAGAAACCTTGACTAGGTGCGAGACTGATGGCAAGACTCTTTCTGCCGTCGGAGTCCGTTTTCTACTCCTTCTAGGCCTTACCCCAAAGGCCAGAAAAGTGGGAAAATGTGGTTCCATAAACAAAATCAAGGGACTTCGCCTGACGACAAAGTCGTTACCGCCAGAGGCAGAGGGGAATAACAATGGTAGACGCCGCCCTCGAGGCAGGGGGCTCCATAAAACCAGGGCAATCGAGAAGCCTTCTCTGATAAGCCCTTTCAGCATCCCTGAGGTGTTGCCCGGCTGCCCACCTTCGGAGGCAGTCGGGGGAAGGTTGTCACTGTACCCAAAAGCCTGGCTATCCCTGACTCAAGACAAATGGGTACAGTCTATCATTTCCGAAGGCTATTCTATCCCCTTTCTTCGCATTCCGAAACAATCAAAAAAATCCCTTCCAGATGTTCCACCCGCGCAAAGGGATCTAGCGGTTTTGGAAATTTCAAAACTGCTTGCAAAAAGAGCAATTCAGCCAGTTCCAGCAGACCAGCAAGGATCCGGAATCTACTCAAGGTTCTTTTAGTTCCAAAGAAAACAGGGACTGGAGACCAATTTTGGATCTCAGTATCTTGAACAGATCAGTCAAGAAAACAAG
The DNA here is from genome assembly GCF_019279795.1 of Protopterus annectens. Taxonomy (NCBI): domain Eukaryota; kingdom Metazoa; phylum Chordata; order Ceratodontiformes; family Protopteridae; genus Protopterus; species Protopterus annectens. Next base: position 134,800,586 of record NC_056745.1, read on the forward strand.
ATTTCGGATGGTCACGCTGCAGTCCATCCTTCCCCTGTTGGGAAAAGGAAACTGGATGTGCTCTATAGACCTTCAGGATGCGTACTATCACATAAAAATGAACAGACGCTCCAGAAGATTCCTCCGCTTCAGGCTGGGAACCAGTCATTTTCAATTCAGGGCCCTGCCCTTTGGTCTCACCACTGCCCCCGGTGTTTACCAAATGCATGGCAGTGGTAGCTTCTCACCTGAGACGACAAGGATTCCAGGTGTTTCCATATTTGGACGACTGGCTCCTCACAGCTCCCACCAAGCATCTCCTTCTGATGGCCAGGAATTACACTTTTCGCATTTGTCAAAAGTTAGGCATTTCAATAAATTGCGAAAAGTCTGTTTTGTCACCTTGTCGTACTATTACCTACATAGGCAAATCTAGACACAGTAGACATGTCTGCGAGGCTAACAGATCAGAGAATAACAGACATACACAGACTGGTCTCACTCCTTTTCAACAACAACAGAATCAAAGCCAGGTTAGTTCTGAAAGTGTTGGGAATTATGGCGGCTGCCATACCTCTGCTTCCATTAGCCAGATTCCACATGAATCCTTCAATGGATGCTCTTTACACAATGGTCATACCAGCAACTTCCAATGTCCCACACCATTATGATCACGCAGGCGTGCAGAAATCATCTCATGTGGTGGATGTCTTCCCTCAGCTCTGGTTGGGAAGACCCTTTGTTCCTCCTCCGGTTGCTACTCTGACAACGGACGCCTCCCTGATCGGGTGGGGGGGGCATTATCAGGGCAGGACGGTCCAGGGCACATGGCAACCAGACGAATGCCACTTGCACATAAATGTTCTGGAGATGAGAGCAGTGCTTTTAGCGTTGCAAGCCCTTCAAGACTCTCTCCCTTGGGAACGATTGCAATCCAGACAGACAATATGTCTGTAGTGTGGTACATCAACAAACAAGGCGGAACCAGGTCCTACCCCTGTGTCGAGAAGCACTCAGATTGTGGCAATGGGCGATTTCTTCTCAGCGTTTTCTGATAGCAACGCACATCCCGGAAGTCCAATCAAATAACGGACAAATTGAGCAGAGCTATCCTCATGCCTCACGAGTGGTCTCTGAAAGACTCTGTTGTGAGAGAGATTTTTCTCAAGTGGGGTCAGCCTTGCTGCGATTTTTTTGCTACTCCCCAAAACAGCAAGTGCAGACATTATTTCACCCTATTCCCTTTACCAGGCCAACCCAGCAGAGACGCTCTAGTCCAAGTTTGGCCCGGGACTTCTGTATGCATTTCCTCCTTCCCACTAATCTCTCAAGTGATACAGAAAGCTATCGCTCAGAAGGCCTCGTTGATCCTCATTGCTCCTTACTGGCCTCGACAGGTGTGGTTCCCCTTTCTACATCAATTTCTACTGGAGCGACCTTGGCATCTGGACCTAGTTCCTGACCTTTTGATCCATCAATCGGGTCAGTTACATCGCTCCCTCCCTCTCTGAACCTCACTGCTTGGTTCCTCCAGTTCCAACCTTAGCCAGGCTTCCTCAATTATCTCACTCTGTTCGAGATATTTTGATAGCTTCCCATAAATCTTCCACTAGGAAGATTTACTTGAGTAAGTGGAAACGTTTCACATTTTGGGCTCAAGGAAGGGACATAGATCCTTTCACTGCTTCCATCCAAATAGTCCTTGATTTTCTAGCTGAACTCTTCCATGCAGGTTCATCCCCTTCTACTCTTAAAGTTCAATTGGCAGCTATCTCTAACTTTCATGTGGGTATTTCTGAGTCTGCCTTAATGTCCCACAAGCTTTGCAAAGCCTTTTTGAAAGGAGTTTTCCTTCTCAGACCTCCTATAAGAAATCCTCCTTCTCCTTGGGACCTAAATTTAGTTCTTACTTCTTTGATTCTACCCCCTTTCGAACCTGCAGCATCCTGTTCTTTAAAATTGCTATCATGGAAGACTCTCTTTCTGGTAGCTATTACTTCAGCTAGAAGAGTCTCAGAACTTCATGCACTCAGCTGTCGACCTCCTTATCTATTGTTCCATAAGGACAGGGTATCCTTACGAACCAACCCGTCCTTTTTACCTAAGGTAGTCTCGACGTCAAATCTAAATCAAAGCATTGACCTCCCTGTCTTTTTACCAGAATATTCCAATAGGTCTGAACAAAAATTACACTGGCTAGATGTTCATCGTCAGTTGAGGTACTATTTGGATAGAACAAAACAATTCAGAAAATCTGATCAACTGTTTGTCTCCTATGCAGAAGGCAGAAAGGGACTTTCAGTTTCAAAGGTATCATTATCTAGATGGCTTACATCTCTGATTACCCTTGTTTATGAGATTAGACACCAAAAGCTGCCTAATAAACCTAAGGCCCATTCTACAAGAGCTTTGGCTACTTCCTTAGCCTTCCAAGACAGACTGCCTATTGACACCATTTGTGCAGCGGCTACTTGGGCTACTCCTCACACTTTCATTTCTCATTATAAGTTGGATTTAGCTTCTAGGCATAGAGCTAACTTTGGTTCCACTGTTCTCAGGAGTCTGTTCCGTTAGGCCACCCGGGACAAGGTGCTAGGGACGCGGTCCCATCCAGCAAGAATGAAGGCGAGATAGACAACTTAACATATAGAAGTTATGTTCTTACCATAACGTTCCATGTTAGTTGTCTTCTTCTCGCCTTCTTCTTAAGGCCCCACCCTCCTTCCCCCTGGCCTGGACAGACCTAGAGGAGTTGTGATTGTGACCTCTCTTTCTACCACCTCTTTCTTAGACATATGCTGCTTGCATATCTCCTGAATCAGGATGTAGGTCACCCTTCTTTCTCCCTGTTGTTAGAGGTGGACTCTGTTTAGAGTTATTCTGTAACTATTATAAGCTGGGGTTAGCTTACAAACGAGATCTGAGGTAACTCTCGCCTAGCATTGTGGGATATAAGGGGAGCCTCGAGCCGGTGGAACCAACTCTCGAGCTTTTAGAGTGGCCGAGTCGGAGCCGAGGTCGGCTCCGAACCCATCCAGCAAGAAGAAGGCGAGAAGAAGACAACTAACATGGAACGTTATGGTAAGAACATAACTTCTATTTTCCATGCATCATATATCTAAATGCAACAGATGGTATGGTGTACATGGTAGACACAGGCATTGCAGTTCACCATCATGCCTGTATGCACATGTGTAATTCTGCAGAGTGATTCAAGGAGTCCTGTCTTAATGGCCCTTTTGGTGAATCCTCTTTGTTCAGCCCCAAAGTTAAGGACATATTGACCAGGAATGAACAGGAGGGTGAGACATCTGGAGTGTCGGTTTGCTTTTCCAACCCTTAGAGGACCTTTTTAAGAAAATGGGTGAGGGAGATTGTTCCTCCTCAGTTCATAACAGTTCTTCAAGGATGCTACAGAGGAAAGTCCCCCCCCCCACCAAGGCAGAGGGGAAAACTTCAATGGATGCAGGGGTGGCCTGCAAAATCAAGGCTTCAGAGGACCATTCTCTGACAAGCAGCTCAAAGCTGCTGAAAAGTTGCCCCACTGCTGCCATCTGGAGGCAGTTGAGAGGCACTTGGCTCTCCACCCACAAGCTTGGGAAGCCATCAAGTCAGATGCCTGGGTGCTGACAGTCATTTCCAGTGGCTTTATTATTTATTTATTGTTATCTTTGTTGATGGTGAGAATCCAACTGGGTAAAACCGCATTTTCATTGGAGGTCCAAGAAGAAAAGCTCTGTCGCATTACATTTATATTATCAGTGTTAGTTTTATGAAAATAATATTGTTTCAAGACAGATATACACAATCAGCAAAAGACAAGGGGAGAAAAGGCACTACATAATACAGCAGCAGAATAAATAAATCATTAACATTACTACAATAACACCATTTGTAGTTTGAGACAAAAATCCCTTTCAGATGTTCCATGACATCAGTAAAGGGAAGCAGCAGCAGAAATTTGAAAGCTGCTCATTAAATAAATAATCTAAGAACTCACACCAGACCAGACTAGACCACTGAAGATTCAGGGTCTAATCAAAAAAAAAAAAAAAAAAAAACAAGGACCTCAGGCCCATTTTGGACCTCAGCAAATTAAACCATTAAATAAAACAGAGCAAATACCAGATGGTAATAGTGCAGTCCATTTGACCTCTGCTCAGAGATGCCTACTACCACATAAGCATAGCAAGGCATTCCAGGATATTTATGCACTTCAGGCTAGGAGCCAGTTGCCACCAGTTTGAAGCATTGCCCTTTGGCCTCACCACAGCTCCCTGTGTGTTCACCACATGCATGGCAGTGGTAGCAGCATGGCTCAGGCTGCAAGGATTCCCTTGTCTTCCTGTACCTTGGTGACTGGCACCTTACGTCGACTTCAAGGGCATCATTACTTTAAGCAAGGGATTTTCTGCTTCATCTGTGTCTTAGGCATCAGTCAGTTTATTGGATGGCATCTAGTCATCATCAGTCAGATTGCCAGGCATCCTCCTTCAAGACTGCTGTCTTTACGAGTTCATGTCAGTCAAGTTTTCCTTCTTCAGTGGCCACCAGCTTCCTTGGTCCTTTGTCTTTTTGGTCTAATGACTGTTGCAATTTTTCTTTTTCCTCCAGACAGGCTCTTCATGAGAGTTCTTCTCTGGACCTTATTAGTCCATTGGTCAGCTACAGCTCATCCAATGAATTTTCCTGTTTGTCTCATCCAAATTTGTAATCACCGCATATCTTGGTGGCCAAAGTTATATCAAGTGGCTGACATCAGATCAGACTGCTATAGGTTACCTGTTTGTTTTTCCCCGCTTTCAATGCTATGTAATCATAACAACCTGAGGCAGTTTCCCTGCTGGTGTTGGGGTGCAATTTGAAGGGAATATGGCCCAAGGTACCTGGTCCTGCTCAGACGCTCATCTTTATCTCAATATTTTGGAGATAACAGCAGTTCTTCCATTGTTGCATACCTTCAAGACTGTCTCCCTGATGGCATGATTGCTATCCAAACCAACAGCATGGCAGTGGTTTAGTCCATAAAAAAACAAGAGCAGAAACCAGTCTTATCCCTTTTGTTGAGAGGGCATTAGGGTGAGACAGTGGGAGATATCCTTGCAACACTTTCAGATAATAACGCACATACTGGGAAGATTTGACATTCTAGTAGACAGTCTCAGCAAGAACATTCAACTGCCTCATCAGTAGCCCCTCGATTTAACAATGGTGGCTCAGATTTTCAGCTGCTGTGACCTTTTTATGACACTCTTCAGCACCAAATGCAGCAGCTTTTTTACTCTAATCCCTCTTTTACATATTTGGCGCTCCAGTTTCCTGTACCCTTACCTCTCTGACACCACTGATATATTGCAGAGCACCCGTAATCCTCATGGCCCCCTTCCTGCCCAGAAAAGTTTGTTTTACCTTCCTGTGGTCTCACCTGCTGCACCCTCCTTGGGGTCTGGATCCTGTTCCAGATTTGATATCTCATCCTTCAGGTCAGCCTCACCCAAATCTGAAATTCCTCAGGTTGAACACTTGATTCCTCCAATTCCAATGATGGCTAGAGATCTCAAATGGTACAAAGTGGAAAAGATGTGGGTCATTTTTAGGGCTAGACCCCTTCCCTGCCCCTTTATATGCAACATTAGACTTTCTAGCTGGTCTTTTTCAGTCCAAATTTAGCTACTCCAGTGTCAAGGTCCAACTGACAGCCATCTCAGATTTTCATGTTGCTCATCCATAAGATTGTCCCAAACTGTTTTGAAGGGTACCTTTTTGCTCAGACCTCTGGTACGGGACCCTGTTCCTCCATGGGACTTACCTGTCATTCTCCAAGTCTTGACCAGGGCTTCCTTTAGACCAGCTGCCACTGTAGACTTAAAAGTGCTTTTCATGGAAAACATTCTTCTTAGTTGCAGTGACTTTAGCCAGAAGAGTTTCAGAACTTCAAGTGTTGTCCTGCATTCCACCTTACCTTATTTTTCTCAAAAGCAGAGTTTATTTGTGGGCAAATCTTTCTTTCTTGCTTAAGGTGGCCTCTGAGTGTATTCTGAACTAATCAATTCAGTTGGCAGTTTTTTCTAAGTTTCAGTAGCAAAGATGAATATTTGCTTTGTTGTTTAGACCCTCATCACTGTTTGAGATCCTGTTTGGAGTGGACTAAACATATCGGAAAATCAGGCCAACTTTTGTATCCTACTCTTGGGAAACCAGTTTTGATGGTGACTTTCTTCAGTCTGCTCTCTGAGTGCATATTCTTTGTTTATACTATGAAAGTTTTACTCTTACTTGTTAGCCAAAAGCCCATTCTAATAGAGCAGTATCTACTTTAGCAGCCGTTTTTAGCTGTGCTGCTTTAGATGATGTTTGTGTAGCAGCTACCTGGTCTAACACTCTTACTTTTGTTTCCTGTTACCAAATAAGCCATGGTGGTGCAGCGGTAGCATTGTCGCCTCACAGCAAAAGGTTCTCCCTTCGATTCTTGGCTGGAGTGCCTTCTGTGTGGAGTCTGCATGTCCACCCCGTGGTCGAGTGGCATTCGAAAGACATGCGTGAATGGGCATGCCTTCGTTGAAGTTTGGGCATCGGGCTGGCACCTCGGCACCGTAAAAATCGACTGCCAATCATTAGCTGACCGGAGTTCCGCTGTGGCGACCCTTAACCGGGAAAAGCCGAAAGAAAGACAACAACCAACTAGATATTCAGCCCAGATCCAAGACTTGCTTTGGCTCCACCATTTTGCCTAATTTTTTCTCCTGATGCCACCCAGTTGTCTGAATGGGAACTCTTTTACACAAGTTGAGATAGAAAAGACATCATTGGATTAGAAAGTTATGCGCTTACCATAACACTATGTTCATGTTCCCTTCTTCCATCCATCTCAGTCAGAGGTTCATAGGTAGGTACTAGGCTATTGGCCCTAGGGCCTATATAAGCCTAGCCAAAAAGGTACCCTGGCTTTCGCAACCCAGGAAAATTATTTTCCTGTGCCACTGTCGAGCAGAGACACAGAAGTGATCGCCGGGGTGAATTTCCTATTTCCCATCCAATCATCAAATTTTTCTTGAAGAGTGCTAATGAGGAGCTTTGTTTGATATAGATAGGTAGTTTGTTCCAGAGTATGGGAAGTCTCTGGGACAGGAATCTATCCCTCCAGCATGTTCTCTTTATTGTGGTGACAAGGTTTAGGTCCCTAGAGCATGTAGCTCGGAAGGATTGGGATTTCTTTAAGTGGAGCATGTCCAACAGCTCTGGGTTTGACATAGCTTTGTATGTTAGGCAGAGATCGCCTCTGAGTAGGCGATATGCGACAGAGTAAAGATGGAGATTTTTGAGGCAGTCTGCATAGGGCATCTGTTTGAGACCGGTAATCCTCTTTGTGAGGTATTTCTGCGGCCTTTCCAGTTGTTGTAGATGTCTTGTGAGGGACATACCAAAAGGGGTGTTGTACTCTATAATGGGTGTAATGAGTGATGAGTAGAGGGGAACAATGACCTCTTTTTTTCCTGGACGAGAAACCTTTTGTGATGAGGTGTGCCACATAGAAGGATTTCCTGACTACTGTGGCGATGTGATTACCAAAGGAGAGACTACTGTCCACCTGTGTCCCAAGGTCTCTTATCACACTTTCGGTGTTAAGTTTACTACCTCCTATGTGGTAGTTCATGGGTACAGAGTTTTTACCAAAGGGGGTGACAATGTACTTTTTGGCATTGAGCTTGAGGCCATGGCTTTGACACCAGGCATATGTGTCAGTGAGGCCCTTTTGTAGGATATCCACATCATTAGGGGTTTTGATTATGGCTCCTAGTTTACAATCATCTGCGAACTTCATTAGCCAAAGACCTTCTGTGTTAGCCTGTACTTCAGAGAAATAGATACCAAACAGGAGAAGACCCAGGACTGGACTTTGTGGTAGTCCACTTGTCACTAGTCTGAAGTCGAATTTGGAGTCTGCCACTTTCACAGTGTGGGTTCTGTCAGTGAGCCCATTGGCACCCCATCTTATGACATAGGGATTTATACCTAGTTTAGTGAGTTTATCTATAATTCCAGAGTGGGGGATGGTGTCAAAAGCCTTGGCGAGATCTAGATAGGCTGTGTGAACCACCTTACCCTCATCTACGGCTTTGGTGACTGCTTCAAAGAAGTCTGTCAGGTTTAGGAGACATGATCTGCCTTTTACAAACCTGAACTGGGTGGAGTCCAGAGTTTGGAGATTACCAATGTCTTTGTTTATAAGTTCCATAATGATACGTTCCATGGCCTTGCAGACCAGGCTCATCAGGCTAATGGGGTGGTAGTTCCCACGGTCCATGGTGGATCCCCCTTTGTGGAGTGGGATAACTGTCACTGTGCGCCATTCAGTGGGCACAAAGCCTGAGGTGAGGCAATGATTAAACATGGTACTTAGGTGGGGGTGCCAGTTCGTTCTGTAGTCCATGTAGAACACAGCCTGGGATGTTGTCAGGTCCCATGGATGCAGTGTTCTTGGCTTTGGAGAGTGTGGGTTTTACCTGTGCAGCCGTGATTACAGGAACTTTGCATTCTTCCAGTATAGCGATGGACCCTTTAGTGGGTGAGAGGGGGGTAAAGTTAGCACTGAATCTATCTGCCAGGATGTTGGCAATATCAGTTGGTTCTGTATATTTAGTGCCATTGTGCTGTAACTCAGAGCAGATCTGAGTGTTGCCATTGAGAATCTTGACATAGCTATAGAATGCTTTGTGGTTGTCTTTAGAATCAGTGGCGATTTTGTTTTTGTAACTAGCTTTGGAGGATTTTATGAGGGATCTCAACTTCTTACTGAGGCTGACCAGGGAGTTCCTCCAATCATGGGATTTTACTCTTTTTTTGCAACAGTTTCTTTCTTCTGTTGTAGAGTTTGTTTGTGGCAGGGGACCACCAGATTGTCTTCATTTTTTTGGAGGATAGCATCTTGGTTCTGTTAGGGGTAGCACGATCCATGCACATGCACTCGTGTAAGTGCTTATAAAGTGCAATTGTATATGATTCCGCAGACCTCTATTGTCCATCTGCATCGGTGTTGTGAAGTTTGCCACTTCTGTCTTAAGAAGTGTGAATTTGGCTTTGGAGAAATTTTTTACGGTAGTTTCTTTAATGGGGGGTGGGGGCGGGATGTGGATGTCTAGGGTGATTAGCTTGTGGTCGGATCTGACCAATGAGGAATTGACCTTTGGTGTGGAACACCGGTCACCCATGTTGGTAATGACCAGGTCTAGGATATTGCTGCCACTGGTGGGGGTGTGGATAAGTTGATCCAAGGCGTTGGAATTTATGAATTCCAGAAAACGTTGAGCAAAAGAGTTGGTACATGAGTAGTTTTCCCAGTTAATGGTTGGGTAGTTGAAATCCCTGTCCCTCTTCCAAATTGTCATTAGTAATTTATGGCTTTTGGTGGACCTTGCAGACTGGCCCAAAGAATGTTGTTGAGGCACTTTTGTCTACCCCTTGGTTTTATGTTGGGGAGACACTGTTAATGCAGGTTAGTGATGGTAGGGCAAACTTGAACTGAGAAGATTTAAGTATGCAGAGTATTATGCGAGAGAAGGTGGAGTTTCACAGCTTAAGATTATGATGTTCTAGCCTTGGATTTGATCATATCCGATAGACCCACAGGTAAGATGGATGGAAGAAGGCAGTATGGTAACTGCATAACTTAGTTTATGTCACTTTTGACCAATATGGGCTTCCAGATAAATATGGCAAAACCCTCCTTAACTCCATCTCACAGACTTGTGTTTCTGTTGCTTTGTGGATGCTTCTCGTGAAAAGACTTTTTGACATAAGCGAAGGTGTTTTTTTAGCTGGAATTTTTCCTAAACTTCTCATATCAGTCTCAGACATCTGCAAGGGAATTCCTCAGGATCCAAGGATTCATGGCTTCTATGATTATCATGATTCCTGTAGCCAGATTACACACAAGAAAGATGCAGTGGTTTCTGTTAAACAAAAAAAAAAAAACATAGACCCAGCATCTGCATTCTCAGGAGTATCAATTCCAGTTTGGAGCTTCATAGAAAGGGAACTGCATTGGTGGAGACTGTGCTGTCCCCATTCTGGACCAGTAATCAAGGAGCCTGAATCCTCACCAGTGACACTGGAGAGGGACGTTAACTTGGAATACTAATGGATACACTCAGTATTTCCAGATGCAGACCTCTCTGCTTCAAGCACAATTTCCTTTAAGAGCACACAGGGAACACACACAGCCTAGGGTTTGGCTTTCTCTCTGTCTCTCCTCAGGTCCCCAGTAAGACTCCCCACTGGCACAGCTTCAGAGTTAAGTTCTCAGATGAGTGTCCAAGCCAAGTCCTCCACCACTGTCTCTGTGAAGCCAGTGCTTTATGTCCCTGCTCCAAGTAGGTGACACACACACACACACACACACACACACACACACACACACACACACACACACACACACACACACACACACACACACACACACACACACACCTGGGAAAGGCTGGCACAGATTACCCACTCTACCAACTGTGACCAGAATATAAGTTAGATTCACTGCCGCCAGTCAGTTGGTATACGTCTCTTAAAAGGGTATCCAATTATACTGAGTGAAGTTAATATTAATACAAATGGTAATGCTGACCAAACAGCAAGTGGACAGAGTTATCACCAAATAAGTATGTGCAAATAGTCTCGTAGCTTAAGTATTCTCTAAAAAGGACCAGCTACAATGAATAATAAATAATAAAAGAACAAGAAAATACTAAATATCTATTTACAGTAAACACCAGTTTCAGTCACAGGAAGTGTTGAAAATAACACAGCTGCAAAGAGTCACACAAGTACAGAAGAACCAATGCTTAACTATTCTCACTGTAGTTCCTGACTAATCTAAATAATTACTGTTTTTACTTACCGAATAGAGCAAGGCAAGATAATGTGAGTGAGTGGTCCTCATTGTCAGATCCAAGAGAGAATACAGAATGCTGAGAGCAGTCTCCTACTAATACCTAAATATTATTTCTGGTTTACAGAATGACATCATGATGTTTCCCACACTATCCCCCATCACTAGAAGCTGCCAGGGTTTTAGCTCCTACATGTCAATAATATACACACAAGAGCATCTAAAAACCATAAAACAATAAAACCATTCCACTCTTACTTCAGGAGCTACAAACTATTCTCTAGTAAAGACGTTGTATCTCTGTCTCCCTTGAAAACTGTGGTATAACATCTTTATTTCTTAACCCATAAAGTAATTTAATTTCAGATATATTTTGCAAAGTCGGTGGATTAAGATCAAACTCTGCTCTTCCAATGTCCTCTGTTAAAACATATACGTTTAAACAGTTACAATAATGTAGATACATTTCTTTTCTGTCCTCAGGAAACACTGTTGATACATTTCTAACACAATCAGCTTTACAAATACATTTTGTAAGAGCAAGCATGTGTACAAATCAGTTTGATATACACATGGCATATAATTCTTTACAAAATTCCAGCTAGGTGTGCTGGCATAAGTTATACATCCACTATCCTACTTCTGCTGGCATGGCTGGCAATACATCCTGTTGTCACAGAGACAACACATTCAAATGAACCCTGGTCTCCTCCTGTCTCCTCAAATCCTAAACTAATCTGTCACCACAGATGCATCAGATTTTGCTTGGGGAACAGTTTCCGTGGGGGTGAAAGTGCAAGGCTTGGGATGTCCTTCAGACAGACCAAAGCACAACCACTTTTAGGAGATGTTGACTGTGATCCATGCCTTGAAGTCTCTTAATCACCTATGGTCTCCAGGACTTCTTCAAGTGATTACAGACAATGTCATAGTCATGTGGTAGATGAACAAAGAGGAAGGTACATGGTTGTACCCCCTATGCAGGCTGGCAGTGATGGCTTGGGAAATAGCTCTTCAGCCTTCCTTAACCCTCCAGATGTCTTACTTATAGTTAATCAGAGCAAAACATAGTGGCAGATAAGCTGAGCAAAATCAGGAGAAACCCTCACAATGGGAAACTGAAGGGGAAGGCTTCCATTATCTGATCAATTTCTGGGGAACACCTCAGGCAGATCTGTTCACCTCCTTTCAAAACAGACAACTAAACAAGTTTTGCTACAAGGCTCCTTGCAAACAAGCCTGGAAAACATAAGCATTTTCATTCCCTTGGAAGGTAATGTTCCTTTATGCATTTTCACCCTTTCCAGGATAATTTCGAAGACTCAAAATGATACCCCAGACATCATTGTGGTGACCCCCTTTTAGCCCAGGCAACATTGGCTGCCCCTTCTTATGGAACTGGCCAAGGGCAATTACCACAAGTTTATCATTGTGGTGACCCATTTTTAGCCCAGGCAACATTGGCTCTCCCTTCTTATGGAACTGGCCACAGGGCAATTAATACAAGTTTCTTCACAAACTGGATCTACCCATACAAGCCAGAGGTGGTTTGATACATCCCAGTATTCATCAGCTTCAACTGACTGCCTGGATGATACAGTTCTGATACATTTTATATGTATCATTAGGATGTGCAGTAGGTACTAAAAGAGGCAAGAAAGCCAGCTACAAGAAAATTCTATGTTGGTAATGAAAGTGATTTTCTTACTGGTGCCTAAGAAATAACCAGGGTTCTTTCTGTCTGTGATTTTGTACCACTGGTGCGCAAATGTTTGTGTGAGTTAATTTTCTCTGGCCTCTCTTATTCCTCGATGAAGGTTCATGTTGTGGCCATTTCAGTATGTCTGCCAATTGGGCCTCTTCTTTCTTTATTTGTTGTGAAACAATTTCTGAAAAGAGTTTCACACTTGAGACCTCCTCTTAAACAGGTTGATAATTCTTAGGATCCCAACTTTGTGCCAGAGAAATTGACTGTTTCACCTTTTAAACCTGATCATCAAGCTGATTTAAGATTCTTGATCTGGAAAACTGTACTCATTTTTGCTCCAACGTCTGTAAGAAGAGTCTCAGTTGCAAGCTGTCATAGTGGGTGAGCCCTATCTAATTTTCCACAGGGATGAAAGTGGTTTCAGCTTGTACTTTGAATCAACCCATTAATCTCCCAGTTTTTCACCCAGAACCTAAAAACAGGGAGAAAAGATTCTGTAATTTCTGGAATTGTATAGGCAACTCAGACACTATCTTGAAAGAACTAAGCTCTTTATAAAAGCTGATCAGTTATTTATTTCTTATCAAGGGGTCAGAAGGGGACGCCCTGTGTCTAAACAGACTATTTCAAGGTGGCCCTCCTCAGTTATTGTTCTTTGTTATTCCCACCATGGAAAATCCATTCCAGACATTATCGAAAGACATTGTACTAGAGCCTTGTCTTCACTTGTATACTGGAAAGGGGGGACTCAAGAAGCATTCTATAGACAGCTGCATGGTCCTCTGTACATACTTTTGAAAACATTACAAACTGGATTCCTTTTAGAGGTCCAGGTCTAATTTTGCAAAGACCATTCTTCGGGGCTCTTGGATCCATAGTCTTCCTTCTCCTATTTTGGATAGGCTTTGGCAGTCAACCCATATAGCCTAATGCAGCAGTGGGAAAGATGAACATTGTACTGTTGTGTAAGTTGCACTGACCCATAACGGTAGATGTTCAAATTTCTCACTGCTGTAATAGCCGTACCCACCCTTTATCCTCCTACTGTATATAGTTTTAGTTGGGATATAAAGTAGGGTTGTGTTTGTATCTACTTTATATGTTTCATTGTTATTACTGGTTGTTTGATTCAGGATTGTTAGGCTGTTCTTTCCTTGTGTAGACAAGAAAGTCTTTGGGATTAACCAATTAGTAGTCAGAATAAAGGAGCGGGGAGAAACCAGAGCTTTTTAAAGATGGCTGGTTGTTGTTTCCCATATATAGCCTAAAGGCTACAGTAGATGTTCACATTTCTCACTGCTGTAGTAGCCGTACCCACCCCTCATTCCCCCACTCTTTTATATACTTATAGTTGGGATATAAAGTAGGGTTGTGTTTTTTTCTACCTTATATGTTTCATTGTTATTATTGGTTGTTTGATTAAGGTTTGTTAGGCTCTTCTTTCCTTGTATAAAACAAGAAATTCTTTGTGCTTAGCCAATTAGCAGTCAGAGTGAGGGGGGGGGGGGTCACAGCTTTTTAAAAGCTGCCGATTGTTATTTCCCAGACAGCCTAAAGGTTACTTCACTGTGAGAAATTTGACTGCTACTGATATGGGTAAGTGCAGCTTACACAACAGTACTTTATTTCTAAGCATAATCAGCAATAGGCAGCCCTTCTGATCTTAAAAGGAGAGAAAGGATGAAAACTAAGAGTAGAAAGGGAATGGAAACAATACAACAAGCCCAGATATGAGACTAAGAGACAGTGGTTAGCAATCAAGAGTAACCTTTATTGTTACAAAGTTTCAGAATCCAGGAAATGGAGCATGTTGTGTCCTGAATTAACTGATTGGCACTTAATTAGAGCAGGCAGGATGTTGAGTGGGGGGAGTACACTTCATTGAAGTTAATAATATTCCCAGACCACAAAGTATTTGCTGTATAATGGGTGCTTTTCAGTGAAATAAAAGGGTGCAGTACCCATAACTGCTGTTAAAACAGGCAAGGTGTAGAGGGGGGAGTCCATTGAAGTTAATGTGCCTGGACCTCAGGGTAATAGCTCTAGGATGGGTACTCCTTTAAGGAAAAAAAGTGCAACAGCTTTAATCACTCTTATTGCAGGTAGGATCTTGAGAGGGAGTCCACTGAAGTTAATGTTCACAGGCATACTTCTCAACTGTATAGATTTTCGCTGAATGTCCAGATTTTTGCCTCATATTTTTGGTCCATTTTTCCTAAAATTGTGGTTTTCTGGCAAATTATTAAAGATTGAAGTCAGAAAATAATGACTGGTATTTCAGTTCCAGACTTCATTCTTCTCAAAAAATCCATGCTAATGCAAAACCTGCTATCCTATCAATGTTTTAAGTTTGTAAGAGCAATATTTAAAAATTGTCCCTATTTTTGGAACTTTGTCCCGCTATTATTTATTGGTTGAGAGGTATAGACAGAGGGTAGTAGTTCTGTGATGGTTGATCCTTTAATAAAAAAAAAAAAAAAAAAAAAGGCTACAGCAGCTGTAACCACTCCTCGAGAAGGTGATTTCCAGTGGAGTGAGGAGAGAAACAGTTATTCTTCAAGAGAAATTATATAAAGAAGTACCAAAATGCAGTACTGTGAAGTGTTGAAGAAAAGAAGTGGGTGGGCATAATTGAAATTTCAAGTGTCTCTGGGGGATCTGAAGAGTCCTTGGAGGCACAATCCTTCAGAAAGGCTTATTAGAACAACATAACCTAACTAAATTAATTACAACATTATTGTAGCTTTGCTCTTTCTGCAAGCTAAGCTATACAGATGTAGAGTGACCATTATATGTCACATACACGCTGCTGCTATGAATCTTGCTGTTAATATATTATTTCTCTCTGCCTATTGACAGTATCCTTCTGTTTTTGACAGTTTGCCTAGTTTTACATTTCAGGTATTTTACTGCCCATACTTGATTTTATTGTAATGATCTGTATATGAACTGATGTTTTTTTGTTGTTGTTTTCAAAGCCATCCACTAAAATGGGCTATGCCCAGCTGTATGTTCTCAGTTATTGAACAATAATTCATTAATTAATAATTAAGTAAGTAAGTAAGATAGTTAAGTAAATGAAGATTAGATTGCACCTTAGAAATTATTTGAGAAATTGAGTTGTGAATAATTCAGTCTCCTAAAAAAAATATTTTCACTCTAAAACAAGGTAGAAAATCAGTAATGCATATGGCAGATGTAATGCTATTTCTTTTATTTAATTAGAAAAATAAACCAGTGCTTAGCCTGCATGGTATCTACCAGGTAAGGAAATGGGGAATTTTATGCAGTCAAAGTTTATTGATCAGATTCATAGTATTATTTTATTATAAATAAACAGTATGGAGAAGCAGTTCAGTTCTGTTTAGAATACGTTTATAAATTGCATCCTGTATTTCTGTGTTTGCATAGTTAAAGCATTTGATTCATGTGGCAGCTGATTAGTCTGGTACTTCCTTTTAGAGAAAAGTAAAGCAGCAGCAACACTAATGCTTTTTAAGGTCACCACTTGCTTGTCAGTTACTGCAGTCAGAATAAAGTTGCTGCAGCAGACAATGATATATTCATATGATTGGATTAGGAAAAATGAGTGAAAAAAAGGAAATAAAAGAAGCTGTCTGATCTTGGATTAAGACTGAAATCAGTAAGGTCTTCTTTGTATGACATGTTGATTTGTTGTGGCTTCCTTATTCTGGTAGAGGAATTGGTTTTATTTTTAGGCCATTGGAATTAAATTTTCTCTCTTCCTCTAGTTCTGTGTTACCTGGCAACAAGTGTTTTGTTACCATAGCAACAGTGATGCTAATGGAAGCAACAGTCAGACTGTTTTACCTAGGTGGCAGTACTTGAGTCTGTGACAGGCAAATGTGTTGAGCTTCAGCAACAATTCTAAAAGAATGAACTGTAGTGAGGGTAATATCTCCTTTTACAAAGTCTGTGACAGAGAACATCGAAGTACATATGAGGCCTGTAAGGGAAGAATAATCAAGGAACTGTTATTTTTTTTTCCTGAAAAGCCAAATATACTTTCTAGTAGCTGACTCTCAAATTATACATGATATATTGACAACATACTTTCAAAAATTAATCATGTAGGCTAATAAATGCAGTAGGACATTCAGTATACTTTTCAAATGCTGTTTGTTTATTATTTGTATGGTATCATTCACAGGATCATAGGAAGTTACTAGGCTAATGGCCATAGCCCAGTTACCCTTGTTTCCACAGTCAGCACAACTATTGCCGCTGTCCAAGAGAGACACAGATGGAACCCCGGGCGTGAATTTACGGTTACATATCCAATCATCCAGATTGTGTTTGAAGAGGGCCAGTGATGTGCTCTGTTTCGCATGAAGTGGGAGTCTATTCCAAAGGTGTGGTAACCTCTGGGAAACACATCTGTCCCTCCAGCAGGCTCTGTTAATGTCTTTCCAGCTTAAGGTCTTTAGAGTGAGTAACCCATGTGCCATTTGACTTGCAGATATGCAGCATTTACAATACAGCAGGGTCAGAGGTTGCCCTATACACAAGGCAGAGGTCATCTCTGAGTAGTCTTTATGAAACAGAATAAAGAGATAGTGATTTCAACCGATCCACATAGGACAGATGCTAATGACCTTGAATTTTCCTTGTGAGGAAACATTGTGGTCTCTCCAGTTGCTCCAGGTGCTTGGAAAGGTACATACCAAAAGGGACATTGTACTCAATTATTTGCCTGATGAGGGAAGAGTACAGGGAGGTTATAACTTCTTTGTTTTCTGGAGACAATGCCCTTACATATGAGATGAGCAATATAAATGGTTACATTCAACAAATTGTCTCCCTCCTGCAGTGCTCCACTCTGAGACATCTTGCAAGTAACGGAAAAAATTCAAGAAACAACTGCAGACTTGTCTCACACCTTGTGTAACTTTTGTAAAATTAAAAAGGAAAACCACAAGTAATGGTGAAGCACTGTGTCACACAATATCAAATTCTGGTCCCTCTGAAATATATTTACAAAAAAATGCAGCTTTTGCATTTAAAAGTACCTGTGATAACTTGGGGCTTTTTTCTTGGTCTACTTTCTAAAATTTCTTTGAAATTCCTTGCTCTTGTGTTAACAAAAATGGGGGCTTCTCCTACTACCATCTGAAGATCACTGTTAGAAACTAATATTCTCCAGTTGTTAGACACTATATTTTTGATTTCTTTGCTGTCTATGTTAAAGGTTAGCAACACTGACGTAACCCAATCCTTCTTGCTGCAATTTTTGTAAATATATTTCAGAGGGACCAGAATTTGATATTGTAACCCAAAACAAGAGGTGGCATGTTCCAGGCATTTTCAGTTGTAAATCTACCTTTGTGGTATACATGCCAAAATGCTCCACCTGTTTTTCGTTTTATATTGGGAAGACCAATAGGCAACTTAAAAAACGGATGTATGAACATTATTATGCCATTAGAAAGAGAAATATGGACAATGCTCTTTATAAGCACACTTTAAACTGTGTGGGTAACAATGACAGTGTTAAGTTTCTTTTCACAGTTATAGATCATGTTCCTGTGGATTTCAATGGAGACAGAGATGGGGAACTAGATTTTAGAGAGGTCAAATGGCAGGTTCTTTTGGATGCATGCAGGGCACCAGGGCTTAACAATGGTGTCAAATATAAAGCTGTGTTGAAAAGAAAAGCTTATTATAATAAATGTAAATAGTATATATGCTTGTTAAAAACAAATGCATTATTTAGGATGTATTTTATACACATATATATATTTTTTACATTAAGTTTTAAAAAAACTGAGATCAGATTGGTTTGATGTTTACTGATGATGCTATAAAAATGGGACAGTTTTGTAACAGTTTGTTCTGATGAAGGCCTAATTTTTGGGCTGAAAACGCTAAACCAGTGGATTAAAGTCTTTTTTTGTGTGACACAGTGCTTCACCATTACTTGTGGTTTTCCTTTTAATTCTTATAGCCCCTCATTGGCCTCATCAGATTTGGTTCCCCTTCCTTCGACTTCATCTTTTGGAGGATCCTTGGATTCTGGACCCAGTTCCGGACCTTCTGACACACTTTCGGGGAAATTTCCGTCCTCTCTGCAGTCCCTGAAGCTGACAGCTTGGCTGCTCCAATTCCCATCATAGCCAGCTTCCACAGCCTTTCCAATGAGACCAGGCAAATACTCTTATCCTCTCATAAATCCTCTATGAAGAAGCTATACCTTAGCAAATGGAAAAAATGTTCTATATGGGCCTCTAATAGCAATATTGATCCTTGCCAAGCCCCTTTGTCCTCTATACTAGAGTTCTTGACTATGATCTTCAATAAAGGAGCTGCAGCAGCCACAGTCCATGTTCAACTTGCTGCCATTTCTAACTTTCATCTTGGATTCGAATGTTTGAATATAATGCCACACAAATTATCCAAAGCTCTTCTCAAAGGGACTTTTCATCTCAGACACCTGTGAAATCTCCCTATTCCCCATGGAATCTAAATTTTATGCTTTCCAGCATCATTCTTCCTCTTTTTGAACTAGCTTCCTCATGTAATCTCAAATTTTTGTCATGGAAAACTATCATTTTAGTGGCTATTACCTCCACCCGCAGAATGTCAGAGCTTCAGGCGTTATCCATTAATCCTTCTTACTTGATTTTCCATGTTGACAGAGTCTCACTTAGAGCAAATCTCTCCTTTTTGTCTAAAGTTTGTACTGAAACTTATCTTAACCAAATTATTGATTTGCCAGATGTTCTTCGTGTTTCACTGTTGCAGTCATTACATTAGGGTAATCCTGCTGGCAGGTTGCCCTCAGTCAGCCTGAATTCCAAAGTCCTGGGTCCTGCGTCTTTTCTTTAGTCTTTCTTGCCGCGCAGTGCCTGAAGCAGAAGCAGTTAGCAAGTGCCAGTCGGCCGACTCCTGAGATTTTTCGTGTTGAGTTTCAGATCCGAAGTCTTCAATAAAGTTAAGTACCCCATTGGGGAAACTTTCTTGCTCCAGACTGATGTCAGAAAAAGTAAATAATTGTATTTCTTGTGGAAAGCAAATACCTCATAAGGACTTTCATTCTTACTCCATTCCTTGCCTAGGCCCTGATCACAACGTTTCTGGTTGTCGGTTTTGTGCTAGATTTAACCAACGCACTATTAAGCATCAGTATGATTTTGCTTTAAACTATTTTGGACGCCGGTTTAATTATCCAGAAATGTCATCGGATAGCCATTCGACTACCGGAGTTCACAAAAAACGCAAAGAAAAGGAGAGAGATAGACAACCATGGCCCAAAACCGATGAAGAAGCTTCTCCTAAGCCGTTCGCCGGTTCTCAGTGAGGCGCTTTCGTAGCCCCTGATGCCCGCTACTTTAGAGTCATAGGCCGCTACCAACTCCCATGTGGAGTTGGCCTTGCCGCTGGAAACTCAAAGTATTGGAGCCTCGGATACTATTCCTTCAGATGGGTCTGGAGCCACTGAGCAGGCACCGGCTTCTGAGGGCGTATTCAGACCTAAACATCTTTACATTAAACCAATCTCGGCTTCAAAGGCAAAGACTAAAGCACCTTCTAAAGCAAAGAAACAAACTCAAGAGCCACGTGGACAGGCCAAAAAACAGATGCTCAAAATGGCCGAAGACTTAATTACCTCGATCAGGGGTTCCCATCCCCCCCTGATAAGAGGCCTAGGCAAGAGACTGACTATAAATCTTCAGATCAGGTTTCTATTTCTTCTGATTCCTCTTCTGATCAGGAATATTCTCTTCCCCCCCATGAGGATTCTGATGCTGAAGAATCTATACATTCAGCTTCTCCTCCAGAGGACTATTCTTTTGTGGAAACCTTGCATACCATGAGGAGCATTTCCACTTGGAGAGCCAAGATTTTCAGAATCTAAAAAGAAGCTCAGGGATTTCCTTTTACTACCTCAACACAGGTCACTAGCCATTCCACCTGTGTTAGATATTGTAGATGATATGTTTTCGGAGTCTAGTCTTACCCTGACTCCTTACCTCCAACTCCTGTTAAGCCTGACAGATATTACAAGGTTCTGACTCTCATAAATTCCTTTTTAAAAACCCTGCTGCAGATCCAGAAACTATTTCACAGGGTCCCAAAGGAGTTAAGGCTTCTGCTGCAAAAACCCTACACCCTCTGACAGAGATTCTAGGGCACTGGATAGATGGGGAAAAACCTTTACACATCTGCTACCTTGGCTATAAGGGCCTTAAACTGTCAGTTTCATATGCTCAAATATCAGCAACATGTCATGGCATTGCTTAAACAGAAAATGTTATTAAACTCTGAATGTGCAGAAAACAAGGAAATGCAGGTTATTGCATGCAGCAGAAAACAAGGAAATGCAGGATTTATTGCATGCAGCTGAACAAGTTGGAAATCATACTTTGCAATGTGGTTTGATTCTTTGGAGGCCTCCTGCAGGGCCTGATTCTGGGTTCTGTAATTAGGAGGCATGCTTGGTTAAAGGAACAAAATCTGCCTGATCATGTCAAAGTTAAATTATTAGATGCACCTTTACAGCATGATACTTTGTTTGGTGTTAAGGCAGAGGAGGTTTTAAAGAAAATGGAGGACAAAGCTAAATCTATGCAAACTGTCAAAGATTTTTTACAAGTACAGCCACCTAGGTTTAGTAGACACTGGCCTACAAAGGATTGGTCCTTTCCTGTGTCAGACAGACCTCAAAGGGGCAAAGATCAGATGCCATAGAGGCAGATCAGGCGCAAGGTTCCTACAAGTCAAAGCAATGGGGTGCTTCTACCTCCAAAGTTGGAGAAGACAAATCACAACCATACAGGAAACAGTCCCAATGACTTCCCCTGCCTGCACCAAGCACTTATCTCCCTAGCAGCACCCTTAGGGAAAATTAGTACTTTTTTCTCAAAATTGGCACATTATAACCCAGGACAAGTGGGTTCTAAATATCGTGTCACAAGGGTACAAGTTCCATTTCCATACCCTGCCAAAGGCAAGCGGCTGGCCAGATCTGCCAAAAATCAATGGGAAGGAGGCACAGAAACAAGTCTCATCCCTCATGGACATGGGAGCCATTCAACAAGTACCAAAGCAAGAGCAGGGTTTTCCCATGGTTTTTGGGTAAATTTTTCCCTGAATTCCTTGCCTTTAATTTTTTTTTTGGGTTCCCCACAAACTTTTTTTTTTGGGGCAAAACCCCCCTTTTTTTGAAAGGAGTTTTTCTTCTCAGACCTCCTGTCAGAAATCCTCCTTCTCCTTGGGACCTAAATTTAGTTCTTGCTTCTTTGATTCTTTCCCCTTTCGAACCTGCAGCTTCATGTTCCTTAAAGCTATTATCATGGAAAACTCTTTTTCTGGTGGCTATCACATCAGCTAGAAGAATTTCAGAACTTCAAGCACTCAGTTGTCGTTCTCCTTACCTTGTGTTCCATAAGGACAGAGTTTCCTTACGAACTAACCCGTCCTTTTTGCCTAAGGTGGTTTCAACATCTAATCTAAACCAATGCATTGACCTCCCTGTTTTTTTCACCGAGTATTCAAATAGGTCTGAACAGAAATTACACTACCTGGATGTTCATCGTCAATTAAGGTACTACTTGGACAGGACGAAACTATTCAGAAAATCTGATCAGCTGTTTGTCTCCTATGCGGAAAGCAGAAAGGGACTTCCAGTTTCAAAGGTATCTTTATCCAGATGGCTAACATCTCTGATTACCCTTGTTTATGAAATTAGACACCAAGAACTGCCTAATAAAACCTAAAGCCCATTCCACCAGAGCTTTGGCTACTTCTCTAGCCTTCCAAGACAGACTGCCTATTGACACCATTTGTGCAGCGGCTACTTGGGCTACTCCTCACACTTTTATTTCCCATTATAAGTTGGATTTAGCTTCTAGGCATAGAGCTAATTTTGGTTCCACTGTTCTCAGGAGTCTGTTCCGTTAGGCCACCGGGACAAGGTGCTAGGGCGGTCCCATCCAGCAAGAATGAAGAGATAGACAACTTAACATATAGAAGTTATGTTCTTACCATAACGTTCCATGTTAGTTGTCTTCTTCTCGCTTCTTCTTCTTCCCCCCTCCTTCCCCTGGCCTGGACAGACCTAGAGGAGTTGTGATCGTGACCTCTCTTTCTACCACCTCTTTCTTAGTCATATGCTATTATGCATATTTCTTGTTTCAGGATATAGGTCACCCTTTTCTTCCTGCTGTTAGAGGTGGATTCTGTTTCACTGTTATACTGTTTTTGGTATAAGCTGGGTTAGCTTACAAACGAGATCTGAGGTAACTCTCGCCTAGCATTGTGGGATATAAGGGGAGCCTCGAGCCGGTGGAACCAACTCGAGGCTTTTAGAGTGGCAGTCGGAGCCGAGGTCGGCTCCGAACCCATCCAGCAAGAAGAAGGCGAGAAGAAGACAACTAACATGGAACGTTTTGGTAAGAACATAACTTCTATTTTAGAGAGGTCAAATGGCAGGTGCTTTTGGATGCATGCAGGGCATCAGGGCTTAACAATGGTGTCAAATATAAAGCTGTGTTGAAAAGAAAAGCTTATTATAATAAATGTAAATAGTATATATGCTTGTTAAAAACAAATGCATTATTTAGGATGTATTTTATACACATATATATATTTTTTACATTAAGTTTTAAAAAAACTGAGATCAGATTGGTTTGATGTTTACTGATGATGCTATAAAAATGGGATAGTTTTGTAACAGTTTGTTCTGATGAAGGCCTAATTTTTGGGCTGAAAACGCTAAACCAGTGGATTAAAGTCTTTTTTTGTGTGACACAGTGCTTCACCATTACTTGTGGTTTTCCTTTTAATTCTTATAGCCCCTCATTGGCCTCATCAGATTTGGTTCCCCTTCCTTCGACTTCATCTTTTGGAGGATCCTTGGATTCTGGACCCAGTTCCGGACCTTCTGACACACTCGTCGGGGAAATTTCCGCCCTCTCTGCAGTCCCTGAAGCTGACAGCTTGGCTGCTCCAATTCCCATCATAGCCAGCTTCCACAGCCTTTCCAATGAGACCAGGCAAATACTCTTATCCTCTCATAAATCCTCTATGAAGAAGCTATACCTTAGCAAATGGAAAAAATGTTCTATATGGGCCTCTAATAGCAATATTGATCCTTGCCAAGCCCCTTTGTCCTCTATACTAGAGTTCTTGACTATGATCTTCAATAAAGGAGCTGCAGCAGCCACAGTCCATGTTCAACTTGCTGCCATTTCTAACTTTCATCTTGGATTCGAATGTTTGAATATAATGCCACACAAATTATCCAAAGCTCTTCTCAAAGGGACTTTTCATCTCAGACACCTGTGAAATCTCCCTATTCCCCATGGAATCTAAATTTTATGCTTTCCAGCATCATTCTTCCTCTTTTTGAACTAGCTTCCTCATGTAATCTCAAATTTTTGTCATGGAAAACTATCATTTTAGTGGCTATTACCTCCACCCGCAGAATGTCAGAGCTTCAGGCGTTATCCATTAATCCTTCTTACTTGATTTTCCATGTTGACAGAGTCTCACTTAGAGCAAATCTCTCCTTTTTGTCTAAAGTTTGTACTGAAACTTATCTTAACCAAATTATTGATTTGCCAGATGTTCTTCGTGTTTCACTGTTGCAGTCATTACATTAGGGTAATCCTGCTGGCAGGTTGCCCTCAGTCAGCCTGAATTCCAAAGTCCTGGGTCCTGCGTCTTTTCTTTAGTCTTTCTTGCCGCGCAGTGCCTGAAGCAGAAGCAGTTCGCAAGTGCCAGTCGGCCGACTCCTGAGATTTTCGTGTTCGAGTTTCAGATCCGAAGTCTTCAATAAAGTTAAGTACCCCATTGGGGAAACTTTTTTCTTGCTCCAGACTGATGTCAGAAAAAGTAAATAATTGTATTTCTTGTGGAAAGCAAATACCTCATAAGGACTTTCATTCTTACTCCATTCCTTGCCTAGGCCCTGATCACAACGTTTCTGGTTGTCGGTTTTGTGCTAGATTTAACCAACGCACTATTAAGCATCAGTATGATTTTGCTTTAAACTATTTTGGACGCCGGTTTAATTATCCAGAAATGTCATCGGATAGCCATTCGACTACCGGAGTTCACAAAAAACGCAAAGAAAAGGAGAGAGATAGACAACCATGGCCCAAAACCGATGAAGAAGCTTCTCCTAAGCCGTTCGCCGGTTCTCAGTGAGGCGCTTTCGTAGCCCCTGATGCCCGCTACTTTAGAGTCGTAGGCCGCTACCAACTCCCATGTGGAGTTGGCCTTGCCGCTGGAAACTCAAAGTATTGGAGCCTCGGATACTATTCCTTCAGATGGGTCTGGAGCCACTGAGCAGGCACCGGCTTCTGAGGGCGTATTCAGACCTAAACATCTTTACATTAAACCAATCTCGGCTTCAAAGGCAAAGACTAAAGCACCTTCTAAAGCAAAGAAACAAACTCAAGAGCCACGTGGACAGGCCAAAAAACAGATGCTCAAAATGGCCGAAGACTTAATTACCTCGATCAGGGGTTCCCATCCCCCCCTGATAAGAGGCCTAGGCAAGAGACTGACTATAAATCTTCAGATCAGGTTTCTATTTCTTCTGATTCCTCTTCTGATCAGGAATATTCTCTTCCCCCCCATGAGGATTCTGATGCTGAAGAATCTATACATTCAGCTTCTCCTCCAGAGGACTATTCTTTTGTGGAAACCTTGCATACCATGAGGGAGCATTTCCACTTGGAGAGCCAAGATTTTTCAGAATCTAAAAAGAAGCTCAGGGATTTCCTTTTACTACCTCAACACAGGTCACTAGCCATTCCACCTGTGTTAGATATTGTAGATGATATGTTTTCGGAGTCTAGTCTTACCCCTGACTCCTTACCTCCAGCTCCTGTTAAGCCTGACAGATATTACAAGGTTCCTGACTCTCATAAATTCCTTTTTAAAAACCCTGCTGCAGATCCAGAAACTATTTCACAGGGTCCCAAAGGAGTTAAGGCTTCTGCTGCAAAAAACCCTACACCCTCTGACAGAGATTCTAGGGCACTGGATAGATGGGGAAAAAAAGTTTACACATCTGCTACCTTGGCTATAAGGGCCTTAAACTGTCAGTTTCATATGCTCAAATATCAGCAACATGTCATGGCATTGCTTAAACAGAAAATGTTATTAAACTCTGAATGTGCAGAAAACAAGGAAATGCAGGATTTATTGCATGCAGCAGAAAACAAGGAAATGCAGGATTTATTGCATGCAGCTGAACAAGTTGGAAAGCATACTTTGCAATGTGGTTTTGATTCTTTGGAGGCCTCCTGCAGGGCCACAGTTACGGGTTCTGTAATTAGGAGGCATGCTTGGTTAAAGGAACAAAATCTGCCTGATCATGTCAAAGTTAAATTATTAGATGCACCTTTACAGCATGATACTTTGTTTGGTGTTAAGGCAGAGGAGGTTTTAAAGAAAATGGAGGACAAAGCTAAATCTATGCAAACTGTCAAAGATTTTTTACAAGTACAGCCACCTAGGTTTAGTAGACACTGGCCTACAAAGGATTGGTCCTTTCCTGTGTCAGACAGACCTCAAAGGGGCAGATCCAGATGCCCTTAGAGGCAGATCCCAGGCGCAAGGTTCCTACAAGTCAAAGCAATGGGGTGCTTCTACCTCCAAAGTTGGAGAAGACAAATCACAACCATACAGGAAACAGTCCCAATGACTTCCCCCTGCCTGCACCAAGCACTTATCTCCTAGCAGCACCCTTAGGGGGAAAATTAGTACTTTTTTCTCAAAATTGGCACATTATAACCCAGGACAAGTGGGTTCTAAATATCGTGTCACAAGGGTACAAGTTCCATTTCCATACCCTGCCAAAGGCAAACGGCTGGCCAGATCTGCCAAAAAATCAATGGGAAGAGGCACAGAAACAAGTCTCATCCCTCATGGACATGGGAGCCATTCAACAAGTACCAAAGCAAGAGCAGGGACAAGGATTTTACTAAAGACTATTCTTGGTACCCAGAAAGGACAAGGCCTGGGGACCAATACTGGACCTATCTAGTCTGAATACATTCCTGGATATACCAAAATTCAAGATGATGACTTTGCAGCAGCTTCTGCCCATGCTGGGCAAGAATGCTTGACTGGTGACTCTAGACCTAAAAGAGGCATATCTGCATGTCCCAATCAGACAATTATGCAGAAGATACCTCAGACTGAAGGCTGGCTCAATGCATTACCAATTCTCTGCACTGCCCTTTGGCTTATCTACTGCGCCCAGGGTCTTTCCAAAGTGCCTGTAACCAGTAATTGCATTCTGCAGACAAAGAGGAATACAAATATATCCTTACTTGGACAACTGTCTTATTCAAGCAGAGAACAAGGACATTCTTCTACAGCATCTGGCATTTGTGAAAAGACTTCTAACATGCCTAGTCTACACAGTCAATGAAAATAAATCAAAACTAGTACCCTCTCAAGAGATAATATTCCTGGGTGCAAGCTTAAATACAACTGCCCAGATGGCTTATCTCACGCCAGACAAACAAAGGCAACTGACTACCTATTTCAAAATGTTGGCAACAAAGGCCCAGTTATCTGCAATAAAAATTCTGCAGGCTTTGGGCTTCATGGCATCCTGCATCCTACTAATTCCATATGCAAGACTGCATATGAGGAAACTTCAGTGGTACCTAAAAAGTGTTTGGACTCAACATTCCCACAGCCTGGAAACAATGATTACTATCATTCCCTGCCTACAACATGAGTTTCGATGGTGGGCAAAGGCTTGTCACCAAAACAAGGGACAGCCATTCACATTACCCCCAGCCAGGCAGACACTAACAACGGATGCATCAGATTTATGCCTGGGGGGCCCACATCGCAGGAAGATGCATTCAGGGCACATGGTCCTCAACCTAAATGCATCTACATAGCAATCAAAAAGAGATGCTAGCTGTTCAGAATGCCCTGACAGCCTTCAAGGACCTACTTCATCCGGGACAACTACTGATAAAGACAGACAACACCACGGTCATGTGGTATATAAACAAGCAGGGGGGCACACATTCTTACCCCCTTTGCAGACTAGCCATGACTTTGTGGGACACAGCATTAACTTACCAAGTACATCTGCAGGCACAATTCCTGCCAGGAAGGAAAAATACTCTGGAAGATGAACTAAGCAGAAACCTCATGGATCCCCATGAGTGGCAGCTGGATCCACACGTCTTCAGCATGATAATAAGGAAATGGGGATGCTTGGACATAGATCTATTTGCCTCCCCTCACAGCTACCAACTAAAATGATTCTGCACACAGACTTATCACAGACAAGCAGGGAAGTGGAAGCCCTATCTTTCAGCTGGAAAAACCTATCAGTATATGCCTTTCCCCCACTGCCTCTCCTCCCCAAGGTACTCCTAAAGGTCAGACAGGAGAAGCCAAAAATTATACTGATTGCCCCAGACTGGCCCCACCAGTACTGGTTTCCAATCCTAAAGAACTTGTCTCAGTGCCCAGCTTGGACCTTACCTCAAATACCTCATCTGCTGTCCCAGCAAAACAATCAGATCCTGCACAGCCAACTCAGGACTTTAAACCTGGCAGCATGGCGGATAATGTAGTCATACAAAACACACCTCTCAGTAAAGCTGTGATGGATGTAATTTTGGAGGCCAGAAGGCCTAGTACTAGAAAATCTTATGCTGGAAAATGGAAGAGATTCTGTGCTTGGAACCAGGCACAAGGAACTAATACAGTTGTGCCAAATATTCCTCAGATTTTGCAATACTTAACTGAGATGCTGGACAAAGGCCTATCTTTTTCATCTATTAAACTTCATGCCTCTGCCATTTCGGCTCATTACAATACAGAGCCACCAATCTTTTCTCATCCCTTATTAAAACAGTACCTCAGAGGAGCCAAAAATTTAAAGCCTCCAAGGAGATCACCGATGCCTGCATGGGACCTCAACTATGTCTTGGAAAAACTCACCCTGCCTCCTTTTGAGCCAGCTGCTACTGCTGATGTAAAGTTTTTATCTTGGAAAACAGCTCTGCTCCTAGCAATAACTTCTGCAAGACGAGTTTCAGAGCTGCAGGCACTCATGGCTGTGGAACCTTTTATCATTTTTTTATCCAGACAGGGTCTCTGTGAGGACAAACCCAACATTTATGCCTAAGGTGGTGTCCAGTGTGGCTCTTAACCAAACTATTCATCTGCCAACTTTTTATCCAAGTCCACAGAACAAGGGGGAGAGAATTCTGCATTCCTTGGACGTACACAGACAGCTTAGATTCTACTTGGACAGAACCAAAGTTTTCAGAAAGACAGAGCAATTACTAGTGGCATATGCTGCAGGATCACAAGGAAAGGCCATCTCAAAGCAGACTATTTCAAAGTGGATAGGCCACTGCATTCGTTTCTGCTACTTACACCATGGCAAGCCAGTGCCTAAGGGCATTAGGCCACATTCAACCAGAGCTACAGCCACTTCAGCAGCCTTTCTCAGGAGAGTACCAACCAAGGACATTTTAGAGGCTGCTACTTGGAGGTCAGTGCACACCTTTACAAAGCACTATTATCTGCCACTCTACTCTAAATCCAGGGCAGGCTTTGCCACTGCAGTTCTGCAGGGCCTCATAGCCGCTCCTAATGCTTTTTAGCTCCAGCCTCCCATCCATAGCTTTGGGACTCTACCCAAATGTTATGACTGCAACAGTGAAACACGAAGAACATAGTACAGTTGTGTACACTTATCATAAATGTAGATGTTTGAGTGTATTCACTGTTGCAGTCCAGGTTACCCACCCACCATCCCCCTTTCTTCTGTTGGAACCTATCTTTCCTTCTCTGATTTATACAACCTATGTGGTATATTTGCTTGTAGATGAAGTAAAGTTTATATTGGTGCATGTATTTATATATATATACATTTTGGCTACCCTTTTAGGGGGCACCTGACATCTGGGGCAAGAAAAACTAAAGAAAATGGCATCAGCTGCATCTTTTATACCCCTGACGACCTGATGTCAGGGAAGGGACGACAGCAGCCAACGCAGGACCCAGGACTTTGGAATTCAGGCCGACTGAGGGCAACCTGCCAGCAAGATTACCCTAATGTAATGACTGCAACAGTGAATACACTTGAACATCTACATTTATGGTAAGTGTACACAACTGTACTTTTTCTTCCCCAATCACTCCAACAATCTTGAATACATGCTGCATAAACTTGATGTTCACAGACAGCTCTGATTTTATCTGGGTAGAACAAAAGATTTCAGGAAATTGGATCAGCTTTTTGTTTCCTTTTCAGATTCCAGGAGAGGTATGTCAGTGGCTAAAACAACTCTGTCTAAATGGTTATCAGATTGTATCACCTTTGTTTATTTAGCTGCCAATATGCCTCTACAGCATAAGATTAAAGCTCACTCAACCAGAGCAGTTTCTACATCTTCTGCCTTTTCTGCCAAACTTCTTGTTGATAACATTTGTGCAGCAGCGACTTGGTCAAAACCTCATACCTTTATCTCTCATTACAAGGTTGACAGGGCCTCCAGGGACAAAGCCTCCTTTGGGTCCACTGTCCTGAAAAATATACTCCCGTGAGCCACCCGAGATTGATGGTGCTTGGGACGCTACCCATCAGTAAGAATGAATGACGATTGTTCTAACATAAAGAAATTATGTACTTACCATAACGTTCTATGTGAGTTGTTCATCTTTCCTTCATTCTTACGTCTCTCCCTCCTACCCCCTCCTGGGCTTTTAGATGACCGAGATGCTGGATCCATCTTGGTTGCACAACCCTTCTGTACCTTCTCTTGGGAATGATAGAATGACATATGGTATTGTTATACGCAGCAAACAAGATCTGAGGGAACTCTAGGTGCATCATGGGATAGGGACTTGGCCTCGAGCTATTTGAAGACCTTGAGTTTTGCAGTAGGTCGACTTGGAGCTGAGGGATCAGCTCCGAACCCATCAGTAAGAATGAAGGCGAGATGAACAACTCACATGGAATGTTATGGTAAGTACATAACTTCTTTTTATATTAAATCACTGAAAAATGGACATACTTTGGGGTTCCTCATCAAATAGTATAACATGCTGTAATTCATTGTGTAATTATAAAATGCTAAACAAAAAGTAAGTAATGACTTAAATTACAAGAACTGTAGTTCATGTGAAGATTGATATGAAAACTGATGTCATTTTGATGTGGCCCTGGATGTGAACAGTACTGTCTTGACTTTCAGTTTCAACAATAATTTGCAAACGAATATTTTTGAAGGACCTGTGCAGGTGACTGCATACTCACTGTCCTTCAGTAACAGATATCAAATAACTTAATCAGGAATAAATTCATCTATAGTAAATGCAGTATTTTGAGTCTCCATATCTGAGTAATGCAGTTGTCATTTAACAGCTTGTCTAAAAGCATGTTTATCAGCATGTTTATTCCAGGAAAACCTAAATAAGGAGGGTTTGTATAAAAAAATAGTGTTGCCAGGAAGAAATTAAGCAGTGCCAGGAAATTGCTATACAACAACACAGTAACGTCCACACACTGGAAACTTTTGATGCCCACAGTGTAACCAAGGCTGGCCTTAGGTAAAATGTCAGCTTAAAAAAAAGGACTCATTGGGCCCACCTGCTGTTCATTTGACTTCCTGGACACATTCCTCAGTGGCTGCCTAGGTCCTCCCCATCCTGGCCTTCGTAGATATTAATTTTCTTCTTCCTTCTGTCTCATTTTTGCCTTATTTTTCAGCGTTTTTCTGCATTCCAACATATTTGTTGTTAGTCTTCCTAGATGTTCATTGGAAAGCCTAATAACCGCTTTCTAGGAAGCAACTTATGATTAATGCTATTGCTTTGCTCCTGTTGAGATAAGAAACACGGTGCATTGATTCCTGTTTCTGATTCTCAATGTGTGTGAGGCTTCCATGACTGGTCTGGTTGCTGTTTTGGAGGAAGAATCTTCAGTTTTAGTCTTGAACAGGTGTGTAGTTTGGCTCTCTTGTACTGAGCTGCTGTATGTGCTATCCAGCAACAGTAAGCCTACAGACCCCAGAATCCTGTGGGAAAATACTTCTGACTCCAGGCAAGCCAGTCACCTGCTTCAAAGGAACCAACATAGGATTAAGGTTACTGTTTTCTTTCTAGTGAGAGAAAGAGCACCGTGTCATTTATTACTAGCTGTGTGTAGTTACATTGTGACCAGCATTAGCAGCTAGGTAAGTAGTCAGCAGGCAGATTACTATTATTCATCAGTCTTTCCAGACCTAATTGTCTTTTACTAAGCTCTGCTAGATTAGCTACCATGTAACCCAACTTCAAATTTCCACACTAAATACCTCATCCATAAAGCTTCATGGTCTGTGCAAAATTCCCAAAAAGCCACTACAA
Organism: Protopterus annectens; assembly: GCF_019279795.1. Taxonomy (NCBI): domain Eukaryota; kingdom Metazoa; phylum Chordata; order Ceratodontiformes; family Protopteridae; genus Protopterus; species Protopterus annectens. The sequence continues at coordinate 134,832,529 of NC_056745.1, forward strand.
ATGGGCCCAACTTAGAGGGTTGCCATATTCATCTTCAGCTTTTGTCAGCTCGTTATCAGCTGCATAAAAAGTCAGTACTTGTCCTCCTTGAATATAATGATAAATTTAAGAATAAGCCCCCCTGGTGACGCTTTCATATTAATAAACCGTGTAACAAAACTAGATACAGTGGATATAAAAAGTTTACACACCCCTGTTAATATGCCAGGTTTTTGTGATATAAAAAAATGAGACCACAAATAAATAATTTCAAAACTTTTCCCACCTTTAATGTGAACTATAACCTGTACAATTCAATTGAAAAATAAACAAATCTGTTAGTGGAAAAATATGAAAAATAAAAAACATACAATAAGCTGGTTGCATAAGTGTGCACACCCTTAAAATAATACTTTGTTGTTGTTGTATGTGCACACCCTTAAACTAATACTTTGTTGAAGCACCTTTTGATTTAATTACACATTCAGTCTTCTTGGATACACACCTGCCATCAATTAAAGAGACTCTGATTAACCCCAAATAAAGTTCAGCTGTCCTAGTTGGATTTTCCTGACATATATGTATCCATATATGGGTTTTTATTACATATTAAAACAAAACAATTATTGTGTGCTTTTGTCTTACATTTTATTACACACACCTCATCATAAAGGAAGTATAGAATGATATGCACAATGAAAGCGCTCACTTTTTTGTTTATATCAAGTGTTTCTTATGCAATTTAATTATACAAGCAATTTTTCCAGCTTTTAAATGTTAGTTGAAAAGCACTATATGGTAAGAACAATGCCCCATTTTGCCTTTTGAAAAATTGCGATCGCAAGCACTTGCTGCTGGGGTGTCTTCTGCAGACCTTGTTAACACAGGATGGAGGGATGGAGTTGCACCTGTTGTTGCCATAGCTGATGATTTTTTTTTTTTTTTTTTACTTTCATTAAGGTAGATTGTGTGAAGCAAAAGCAGGAAAAAACACATTGAACAAACACTGAGCACTTTAGTTTATCATTCCATTTACTAATTTACTCAGTATTTTAGATTCCTACAAAGCTAACTGCCCTTGTGAGCAATTTTAAGCTTAGCCAATTATCCCTTGTGAGAGTCAAACCCTACACCTTGTGTTTGTAAGGCAAACACCTTAACCATTAGGCCACCTTCCCAACCCGTTTAATAATGTTCTGTCTTGCTTCAGTATTATGTATCTATTTTTTTCTTGAATTGTTAGTGTTTCTTCCCTAAGGATACTTTTCAACTGTGCTGATTTTACCTTATGTCATTCAATGTGTTGGAATTTATGGTTACTTAAGAACCAAGGATTGTAGTAAGTCAGTGACGACAGATATTAAAGTCTCACAATTCTTTGTGTTCAGAAATGTAATGTTGAAGCACAACATGCTGTTCTATTAGCTTTTTAAAGAAGTTAGAGTAACATTTAAAAGTTGTCTGTGATTATGGAACTTTGTTTCCCCTTTTCCCTTTTGTATCTATGTCCAGAAGCTTTAAGCAAAGACATTGAACGGTATAGGTGAAATTAAGCTATTAAAGTCCAAAAATTACTTCTTACAAAAGCAAATATATATTTGTATTTGTGAAACAATAGGTAATTGAGTGGTAACTGTTGTGGGCATAACTGTTAACAGCTTAAATTGCCATTCAGTAAATTTTTTAAAGATTTTTTTTTTTACTTACTGATTTGCCCATGGCTAAAAACAATGCTGCAACTTAAAAAAAAAAAGACGAAAAACAGCTTATGTAAGGCTTAAGCAGAAGAAACTCTTCATTAGAACAAACAGTGATCACAGGCTGACGAACTTGATCAGTATTTGTTTAAATAAAGTGTTTCATTTGCGTTTGCATTATATAAGGATTTTTTTTAATTTGACGTGTGCTAAAGGGGTTTACTAGGGATAAAGACTTTATTGACAGAAATAAAAATAGGATCTGAGTGAGGCTAAAACTTATAAAAGCAAATATAAAAGTCGGTGGGTGTATTTTAGCCAAGTAGAAGTAGATGCAAATGAAAATGCAGAAACTGGCATGCTAGCTTTAAAGTGAAAATCCAGTGGAAATCAGAGAGGAACATAAAACCAAGCTTAATTCATCGTATGAACTAAAACAAGACTGGAACTGTGCATTTACAGGATATTTAAAAGTAAAATGACACTATGGGTGGGAATGAAAGTGACGTGTTAAAGTGGGCGTGACTTCTGTTAGCTTGAATTTGGGCCTGAATTTTAAACACTGGGATTGTCCCTTTAAGAATTGCCACAAGTGTGGCCATAAAATACCTCCACAGGATGGTCACGAGCTGTGTGTGTTTACTGTCTGGGGTAGAGCATCTAAATATAGAGTGATCCATTTTTAAGTCCTTTGGCCAAAGGGCCATATCTGACAGGAAGAGCAAGATAGTGATCTAAGGCCTTCTTCCTTCTGGTTATGAGGGAGAAAAAGAGAAGAAATTAAACCAGGTTGGACAAAGAGAAAGTCACGGTCAGCTGCTTGTCCATTGGCAGGATTCGTCAGATCATGCATGCATTCGGGTCTCTCAGCAGCAAGTACCACTATGACTCTGTCATAGTTCATGTTGGAGTGAATGCTCTGAGACATAACTCACTGGACTGTATGGAGAGAGACATGAGTGAGAACTCTGAGTATGTGTCCCAGGCAGTTATGTCCCTAATCTTGAGCAACATACTATCCTCACCTAGAATGATGCCACAGTATAAACAAAAAAAAATAACTGATTTCAATAATTGGCTTAGTTTTTGGTGATATTCAACGAGATCCAGTTTCTGTCAGCCTAGGAAGATATGGTCGACAAATCTTGCTGCTTTGCCAGAGATGGTTTGCACCTGGCACCACTAGGCTTTCAGCTGCTGACAAAGGCTCTTGCCTCCCCTGTAGTGCCTTTTTAGGGAAGGTTTTGAAAACAAACTTGCCGACATGAATTTTGCTAATCATAACAAAATAAGGGTCATGCGCTAAATGCTAGGAGCTTAAACCAAAAACTGCACACCCTGAAAGCACTTCTGTCACTGGAAGATGTAGGTGTCTGTGCAGTCAAAGAAACCTGGTGGTTCAAGACTTCAGAGAGTACCCTGGCCTTGCAAGGCTACAGTGCCTTCCACACCTTCAGACTGGAAAAAGGAGTGTGTGAGAACCAAAGGAGATGGTGTTTCCATCTATATTAGAGATAAATTAACCTCCTATCTAGTTAGACTGGACAACTCCATGGAGTTACTCCAAGTACAGGTTACTGTGGGTAAGACCCCCATTCAAGTCATAGCCAGGTATAGATCCCCCTCCGTGGATCATGATGCACATGAAGCCTGCTTGACCAAACTGGAGTCAATCCAAATATTCCCTAACACTGGTTATGGGGGATTTCAGTTATCCCACTATCAGCTGGGAAACTTACTCTAGCCCTAATTTGCTAGTGAAAAAGTTCCTTGACTTTATTAAATCAAATGCCCTGGAACACATTTTTCATACTCCGACAAGAGGAACAAACGTACTAGATCTGGTCCTCGCTAACATGTCAAACAGATGCACTGCCGTAACTGTTGGACCTTCATTAGTTAAATCTGACCACAAATCAGTCACCTTTGAGCTGGCACTAACACCAGAATTCACAAAGGGCAAAATCAGACTAAAAAGCTTCACCTTGATAAACTATACCCTCCTAGGTAAAGGTATAAATGAATTCCATGCCCCACCCCAGCTGGAAGTGTTAACTACACCAAAGCTTACACCAAAGCCCTGTACAGTCACTTGCATAAGTGTGTAGACTCGGCTGTACCAGAAAGAAATCAAAGCCAGAGCCCCAAGTAAAAACAAGCTGCCGTGATGGACATCCAGCATCAACAAATTTTACAATAAATGCAAAAATTTGCTGTCCAAGAAAACAAATATGAGGCTCCAACAATGGAAAAGCACCTTGCTCATCTTCAACAGGCAAATAAGACAACATATCAAATCCTCTAAGGACTCCTTTGAGAAAAACCTAGCAAGCGCAGCCAAGGATAACCACAAGGCCTTTTACAGCTATGTACATAGCCTAAAAGGAAGGACCCAAGCATATGCAGAACTAGAGACAGACGGTATCACACATACTGACCCCACAGAGACAGCAAACCTGCTAGTGGATAGGTTTGGCATACATTTCATTCCCTTATCCCCAACAAACTTATCAAAGACCTTCCTCCAACCCCCGCCCCCTCAACTCTATATATCTAAAGAGCAGGTCATTGAATCCTTATCCAAGGCAAAAAACACAACCTCTATAGGACTAGGCAGCATCCCAGGTTGTCTTCTAAATAGGCTAAAACATGAACTAGCATCACCATTAAGTGCCCTTTTCAATCATAGCCTTACCACAGTCTTTGTTCCTGTGGAATGGAGAATAGCAACAGTTATTCCCCTGCACAACAGTGGCCTAACAACAGACCCAGGGAATTACTGCCCCATAAGCCTAACCAGTCTCATCTGTAAGGCCATGGAAGGTATCATTATGGACCTCATAAATAAAGACATAGGCAACCTCCAAACCCTGAATCCATCCCAATTCGCCTTTGTCAAGGGCAGATCCTGCCTCTTTAATCTGGTAGATTTCTTTGAAAGTGTGACCAGGGCCATTGACGAGGGCAAAGCTGTGCACACGGCATACCTCGACTTGGCAAAGGCTTTAGACACAATCCCACACTCAGGCATTACCGATAAACTTAAGAAACTGAATGTAAATCCCTTTGTTGTAAGATGGATTGCCAACTGGCTCACAGACCGGACAAACACTATCAAAGTGGGTGACTCCACATCAACCAACAGACCTGTCACCAGCGGGGTGCTATAGGGATCAGTGCTGGGCCCCCTACTGTTTGGTATATACTTCTCAGAAGTTCAGGCCAAAACTAAGGGGTTATAGCTGACCAAGTTTGCAGATGACTGCAAACAGGGTGGCATTACTGAATCTCAAAACAATGCCAGTATACTCCAGGAGAGTCTTAAGCAGGCCAGCGACTGGTGTCTTAGTCATGGTCTCAAACTACATGCAAAGAAATGCATCATCATTCCCTTTGGCAAAAACAATGTCCCTTTACACTATCAAATCAACAACAATATCCTAAGTACTCAAGAAGTGGTAAGGGATCTGGGATCACAAGTAGACTGTGACCTTAACTTCAACCACCATGTGTCTACTGTAGTAGGGAAGGCTTTCTACTTAGCAAACTTGATTAGTAAAGGCATCAACTTGAGAGCAAAGGGGGTTATAACCGCTTTACACTCGGCAGTAATCCAGCCCATAATTAAGTATAATGCCCATTCACGTCAAGCAGAGCACTTCACTGGCCCTCTTTAAGAGAAATCTTGATGAGTGCATGAGCAATAGGAAGTTCATCCCGAGGATCACTTCAGTGGCCTTGCTTGACAGGGGCACTGGAAACTAACTTTGGGTGGCATGATGCCAGGGAATCTTCTTGGGCTAGGCTTATGCAGGCTCCAGGGCCATTAGCCTAGTACACACTTATGAACCTATGTACCACACAAAGCACCTGCAGCAATTGGAGAGACCTCAGAAGTTTCTAACAAAGAAGATCAAGGGACTCCAGCACATGCTGTACACAGACCGACTAATGTCCCTGTCACTATACTCTGTATCGTATAGACTTTCAGGCTTGTAGAGCAATCTCAGACCCAAACCTAAGAAACCTGGACGAGTGGATGGGGCACCATAAATTCTTACTGGGGATAGCACCCACAACCCTCCTGGACATGGGCAGTCATTACTAAATGCAATCCTGGGTACTGACTAGCATATCTATGGTATTACATGGGGATGAATCTTCTAGGCTTAAAATTACCTCTGGGTCGATAGCCTAGTAAACTCCTATGACCCTATGATAATCCATTGTCTGGAGAAAAGTAGGGAAAAACAGAGGTGAACCAAAATAGAGGAAAGCTGACGATGAGGCTTCGCCATTGGTACTGAAACTGCTGAAACAAGTTTCTCTCTCTAAATCCGAGTTAGTGCTTTCTACTACAGCTTTGAGTTCCTTGGATCCTATCTTGATCAAAGAGACATCACTGAAACTACAACTGAGTGAGAACATTCCCACATACCATTGAGACATTCTTCAGTTTCCTCAATTAAGTCTTTCATAATTGCCTTGGGCATAGATTGTATGAAGAAGGTATTCCTAAAAATGCAAATATATATGGGTGTCCTGTACCCTCCCTCTGTGTCAAGAGTGGAGAGGACAATTCCTACTTCCCCTGTCTTTGCTCTTTCCTTAGCACATGCCTATGAGCCAGTGGTTTTGAAGCCAATAGTTATCCTGGAGTTTTCATTGTCAAATGGAACCCCTACCTCAACACTGGAGATCCTGGATCTGTCTCACTCTACTCCAAGGTATACGAGCAAGTAGGACTCTTTCCTTTCAGCTTGAATCAAGTCCTCAGTACCATTGTTATAGCTGCCTCAGGTGGCCTTTGGTGTTTGAGCTGGAGTGGAGGGATCTTTGGACTCAACAGATGTTGGTTCCACCTTCAAGGTTATAGGTTAGATAATACCCCTGAACCTCTTAGCGCACGAAATCTGGAAAAGGCCTAAAATAATGGGGGTGTTGACAAAGGACCCCCCAAATAGGGACAGATATTAAATATTGCTCTTATACACTTAGAAAGTTGATATCTCGGCTCCGACGTCTGCTCTGATCTCATCGAAGCTGTCTTCCATCTAGGGATCTGGGAGCCAACACTCCCTGGTCAGCTCCGGGGGGGGAGAGTTGAGTTGGACCCTTGTCGGAACCGACTCTCCCACTTGGCGCTTTGGCACAGGTGAGTTCAGCACCCACATCAGCCTCAGAGCCACCCTCCTCAGCGCCGGGGAGATCTCCTGGTCCCCTGGGATTGGAGTCTCTCTTGGCCCAGGATCGCGGTGCCTTCAAGGTGATGAGAAGTGTGCTCTCCACTGAGTCTGCTCCACCTTTGGCTCCAGCCACTCTTCCCCCTAAAGGTCCAGCGTCTGCTGTTTCATCATTGCTCCATCAGCTCCAGAATAGAGAGTCAGTGCCTTAGGAAACCTCAATGGGTGGAACCCCCTCTTCTGACACCTCCCCGGAACATCCCCCCGAGGAGGTCCCTCAGAAGAGACAGTGTAAGAGGCAGCACATAGACTCCCCTGAGTCTGTCACTTCTGATACCGACTTAGAGCATTCGGAAGGGTCCCCACGTTCACCCTCTGAGGATGTCTCTTTTTCAGACATCCTAGAGATCCTTAAGCAGAGGGGTGGCTGGAAATCCCTCTCCCTTTCTGAGGATGAGTCGGTATACCTAGAGGCATTTGGCTGTCGCCCCTCCACCCTCTCCTGGGTGTTGTAAGTCAAAAGGTGTGGGACTCTCCAGAGTCAGTGGACCCTGTTCCAAGGAGGCCAAATAAATTCATTATGGCCCCAGAGGATAGACAATACTTAACAAAGGGAGTTCCAGTAGATACGATGGTGGTGACAGCGGTCACAAAGAAGGAGTTAGCTGAAACTTCTGCATCTGTCCATCCACCAAACAAGGAGTCTCATATGATGGACAGATACGGGAAATGTATGTTCTCCTCAGCGCCTTTACCCTACGATCACCAAATTACTTATCACATTTCACCCGACTTCAAAGCAATCTCCTTAAAGGGTTAGGAGATACTCTACAAGGTGCTACAGCCCAGGGTTTATTGGATAAGATAAATTCCCAGCTTGCGACCTTAACATCGATTACGAACTCCTCCATGCTCCTCATTTCCTACACAGCTGATGGAGCGAGCAGGGCAGCAGGCACAGGAATAGCTCTTAGGAGACATTCCTGGATGCGCCTTTGCGAGTTTGCTGAACCCTTCAGATCTTCCTTTATTGATGCCTCTTTTGATGGCTCGGCCTTGTTCGGGCCGAAAGTAAAAGAGACTCAGGAGCCAACAAGATGGCAAGACTCTGTCTGCTGTCTGAGTACGTTTTTCCGCCCTTACCAGACAAAAGGTCAAAAGAGCAGAAGAATATGGTTCCAAAAGTCCAAAGGAGCCTTGTCAGACGCTCGTGGTGATCCTTCCCCCAGGGGCAGAGGGAGGAATAACAATGGAAGACGCCGTCCATGCAGCAGAGGGGGTCCACATAACCAGGGCGATAGAGATACATTCTCAGGTCGGCCCTTCCAGTGCTCTTGAAAGGAGGCCTGACTATCCACCTCTGGAGGCAGTCGGGGGAAGACTATCACTGTACCCAGAAGCCTGGCTACAATTGACTCAAGACAAATGGGTACAGTCCATTATATCCAGGGGATACAACATTCCTTTCCACTGTCCATCTCTTCTGTCAAAGTCTATCCCAGACATTCCACCCAGTCAAAGGGATCAAGCAACCCTAGAAATTCAAAGGTTGCTAGAAAAAAAGAGTTATCCAAGAAGTCCCCACAGACCAGATCTGATCCGGAATTTACTCAAGGTACTTTTTAATTCCAAAAAAGAGAGGGGACTGGAGACAAATATTGGATCTCAGCAGACTAAACAAGTCAGTAAATAAAGCAAAATTCCAGATGGTTACACTGCAGTCTATATTCACTTTTCAGGGACAAGACAATTGGATGTGCTCTTTAGATGTTCAGGATGCATACTACCACATAAAGATGGTCAGGTGCTTCAGAAGATTTCTACGCTTCCGGCTGGGAGCCAGTCATTATCAGTTCAGAGCTCTGCCCTTTAGTCTTACTACAGCACCCAGAGTGTTTACCAAATGCATGGCAGTAGTCACGGCTCATCTGAGATGTCAAGGATTCCAGGTGTTTCCATATTTAGACGACTGGCTCCTGACTGCCACCACCAAGCACCTACTAATCAGAGCCAAGGACTCCACCATCTATCTCTGCTCAGACCTTGGCATTGCTATAAATACAGAAAAATCTGCCTTGTTGCCATCACAGCGTATTACCTTTATAGGTGCAGAATCAAACACAAACGACATGGTAGCAAAATTGCCTCAAGAGAGAATACAGACGCTACACAGTCAAGTATCTATCCTACTCAAGAAGAAAAAGGTAAAAGCAAAATTCATCCTCAAGGTCTTAGGCTCAATGGCAGCAGCAATAACACTAGTCCCACTGGCATGAATACACATGTGGATATTACAGTGGCGACTCTTCGCTGAATGGTCCATACAGGAGTTACCCATGTCTCACAAGATTCTCATTACGGATACTTGCAAGAAGGACCTACTATGGTGGCTTTAGTCAACTCAGGTAATGATGAGCAGACTGTTTGTATTTCCCCAACCTGTGGCTGCAGTAACCATGGACACGTCCCAGATATGGTGGGGAGGGCATTATCTGGGACAGACTATCCAAGGGGTTTGGAAAGATCACAAGTACCATTTGCACATCAGTGTCCTAGAGATGAGGGCGGTGCTTCTGGCATTGCGAGCATTTCAGAACTCTCTTCCCATGGGGACTATTGCAATTCAAACAGACAGTATGTCGGTGGTATGGTACATCAACAAACAGGGGGGAACCAGATCCTATCCCCTATGTCGAGAGGCCCAGACAGTTTGGCAATGGGCAATTTCTTCTCATCGCTTTCTGACGGCAATGCACATCCCGGGGAAATCCAACATAATAGCAGACAGGCTAAGCAGGGCAATTCTCATGCCTCTTGAATGGTCCCCGACTCAGGAAGTTGTGAATCAAATCTTTCGCAAATGGGGCCAGCCTTGCTGCGACCTTTTTGCCACTCCATTTAGTGCCAAATGCAGCAACTACTTTGCCCTCAGTTCCCCTTCAGGAGAGTCACTGAGGGATGCACTCATCCACGATTGGCCCCAGGGACTACTTTATGCTTTTCCCCCATTTCCATTGATTCCGAAGGTGATTCAGAAAGCCAAGTCATTGAGTCACAGGTTAATTCTCATTGCTCCTTACTGGCCTCGTCAGATATGGTTCCCATTCCTATGGCCCCACCTTCAGGAGGACCCGTGGATCCTGGACCCAGTGGCGGATCTTCTGACACATCAGTCAGGAATGCTCCATCCCACTCTTCAGAGCATCAAGCTGACAGCTTGGTTACTTCACTTCCAATCTTAGCCAGGCTTCCAGAATTATCCCCTGCAGTATGCCACATTCTGGTTTCTTCACACAAAAAGACGAGTAGGAAACTTTACGCAAGCAAATGGAGGAGGTTCTCTTGTTGGGCAGACAAAAAGTACATAGATCCCATTACAGCCGCTATACCTGCAATTTTGGAATTTCTAACAGATGTCTTTAATCAAGGTGCAGCGGTGGCCATTATACGAGTACAATTAGCCGCCATATCAAATTATCATGTGGGAGACCTCAGATCCAATGTAATGTCCCATAGATTATGCAAAGCTTTCCTCAGGGGTACTTTTCTGTTAAGGCCACCCCTACGAGAACCTCCTCCTCCATGGGACCTAAATTTAGTGTTATCATCCTTGATCCTTCCTCCCTTCAAACCAACATCCTCTTGTTCACTAAAATTGTTATCTTGGAAAACAGTCTTTTTGACAGCAATTACTTCAGTGAGTTTCCCTCAGAACAAATCCTTCCTTCTTACCAAAAGTTTGTTCTGAAGCAAAT